>NC_037672.1:172422114-172439689 GCF_003255815.1 Theropithecus gelada | reverse complement strand
ATACAGCAGACTGATGGGTCTTGACTCTTTATCCAGTTTGCCAGTCTGTGTCTTTTCATTGGAGCATTTAGTCCATTTACATTTAAGGTTAAGATTGTTATGTGTGAACTTGATCCTGCCATTATGATATTAACTGGTTATTTTGCTCATTAGTTGATGCAGTTTCTTCCTAGCCTCGATGGTCTTTACATTTTGGCATGTTTTGGAGATGGCTGGTACCGGTTGTTCCTTTCCATGTTGAGTGCTTCCTTCAGGGTCTCTTGTAAGGCAGGCCTAGTGGTGACAAAATCTCTAAGCATTTGCTTATCTGTAAAGGATTTTATTTCTCCTTCACTTATGAAACTTAGTTTGGCTGGATATGAAATTCTGGGTTTAAAATTCTTTTCTTTAAGAATGTTGAATATTGGCCCCCACTCTCTTCTGGCTTGTAGAGTTTCTGCCGAGAGATCTGCTGTGAGTCTGATGGGCTTCCCTTTGTGGGTAACCCGACCTTTCTCTCTGGCTGCCCTTAAGATTTTTTCCTTCATTTCAACTTTGGTGAATCTGGCAATTATGTGTCTTGGAGTTGCTCTTCTCGAGGAGTATCTTTGTGGCGTTCTCTGTATTTCCTGGATTTGAATGTTGGCCTGCCCTACTAGGTTGGGGAAGTTCTCCTGGATGATATCCTGAACAGTGTTTTCCAACTTGGTTCCATTTTCCCCCTCACTTTCAGGCACCCCAATCAGACATAGATTTGGTCTTTTTACATAATCCCATACTTCTTGCAGGCTTTGTTCATTTCTTTTTCTTCTTTTTTCTTTTGGTTTCTCTTCTCGCTTCATTTCATTCATTTGATCCTCAATTGCTGATACTCTTTCTTCCAGTTGATCGAGTCGGTTACTGAAGCTTGTGCATTTGTCACGTATTTCTCGTGTCATGGTTTTCATCTCTTTCATTTCGTTTATGACCTTCTCTGCATTAATTAGTCTAGCCGTCAATTCTTCCACTTTTTTTTCAAGATTTTTAGTTTCTTTGCGCTGGGTACGTAATTCCTCCTTTAGCTCTGAGAAATTTGATGGACTGAAGCCTTCTTCTCTCATCTCGTCAAAGTCATTCTCCGTCCAGCTTTGATCCGTTGCTGGCGATGAGCTGCGCTCCTTTGCCGGGGGAGATGCGCTCTTGTTTTTTGAATTTCCAGCTTTTCTGCCCTGCTTTTTCCCCATCTTTGTGGTTTTATCTGCCTCTGGTCTTTGATGATGGTGATGTACTGATGGGGTTTTGGTGTAGGTGTCCTTCCTGTTTGATAGTTTTCCTTCTAACAGTCAGGACCCTCAGCTGTAGGTCTGTTGGAGATTGCTTGAGGTCCACTCCAGACCCTGTTTGCCTGGGTAACAGCAGCAGAGGCTGCAGAAGATAGAATATTTCTGAACAGCAAGTGTACCTGTCTGATTCTTGCTTTGGAAGCTTCCTCTCAGGGGTGTACTCCACCCTGTGAGGTGTGGGGTGTCAGACTGCCCCTAGTGGGGGATGTCTCCCAGTTAGGCTACTCAGGGGTCAGGGACCCGCTTGAGCAGGGAGTCTGTCCCTTCTCAGATCTCAACCTCCGTGTTGGGAGATCCACTGCTCTCTTCAAAGCTGTCAGACAGAGTCGTTTGCGTCTGCAGAGGTGTCTGCTGCTTTGTTATTGTTTTCTGTGCCCTGCCCCCAGAGGTGGAGTCTACAGAGACAGGCAGGTTTCCTTGAGCTGCTGTGAGCTCCACCCAGTTCGAGCTTCCCAGCAGCTTTGTTTACCTACTTAAGCCTCAGCAATGGCGGGCGCCCCTCCCCCAGCCTCGCTGCTGCCTTGCCGGTAGATCACAGACTGCTGTAATAGCAATGAGGGAGGCTCCGTGGGTGTGGGACCCTCCCGGCCAGGTGTGGGATATGATCTCCTGGTGTGCCTGCTTGCTCAAAGCGCAGTATTGGGGTGGGAGTTACCCGATTCTCCAGGTGTTGTGTGTCTCAGTTCCCCTGGCTAGGAAAAGGGATTCCCTTCCCCCTTGCGCTTCTCAGGTGAGGCAATGCCTCGCCCTGCTTCAGCTCTCGCTGGTCGGGCTGCAGCAGCTGACCAGTACCGATCGTCCGGCACTCCCCAGTGAGATGAACCCAGTACCTCAGTTGAAAATGCCGAAATCACCGGTCTTCTGTGTCGCTGGCGCTGGGAGTTGAAGACTGGAGCTGCTCCTATTCGGCCATCTTGCCTGCAGAGTCCAACTTTGCATCTTAAGTGTATTTTATGACTGCAACTGAGAGGAAAGTACAAATGCATACACTCCCATTTTGCCCTAATGTTAATGTATTTTTTCAAAATCTTCTGAAGACATACCATCTCATACATCCTAGCCCATGTTCACAAAAGTCTAAAGAAAAGTGTTAAAGACAAATACTATTTGTATAGACAAATACTACACAAGTTAACTAGCTAAACAGTATAAAGTTCGGATGGTTAGTAGCTATGAGAACAAAGACATTTCATGCAATACTCCAATTTTGTTGGAGTATTGACTATTATCTGCATTTTATAGATGGGGAAGCTGAAGTTAAGGTGGAAACAGAGTATACAACTTTTAGGAAATACAAACAAAGCAAAATTTCGACCATAGCATTGAAATGTTCAATTAGTATTTCTTAAGGGAACATAGTGCTTGGAAGATGATTACTAAGTGACTTGGTGGATGAGTTGTCTAATATTTAGCATGCAATTACACTTACATAAATTCTTATCTCATTTTTCCATGGGTACACTTCCTGTAAATATTCCTTAAAATTTTGAATTTTAATAAAATCTTGAAAAAGGAAATTTTAGTAAAATACTATTCCTTAGACATCTTTTCAAATGGTACAATTTCTTGGAGTTATCTGTGGGATTCAAAATTGGGTCTAATTCTCTAATTAGGCCCTAATTGTTCAACTGCAATTTTTCTTACTTTCCCGTGCTTTGCTCAATTTCACTGACAAAATAAACAACAAAACAAACTGAATATTCCTTGGACAGTTTTCAATCCATGCTATTCTCAGTTTGGGTAGAAAAGCTGCAAGAATAGTTAAAATAAGCTCCAGTGAAGCACTTACTCAACGTGAAAAAACAATGCTTTCAACAACAGAGAAATAAAATTTCAGCTTATAAGTCTAAGTGATGTTACTGTAACAAGCAACCTCCAAAATGTAAGTGGCTTAAAACAACAAAGGCTTATTTCTTCCTCATGCTGTATTCATCCTACGTAGAGGTGGCATAATGAGTGGTACTCATCTTGTAATTTGAGAACCCAACTTGACCACTGCCAATTATGCTGGAAATAAGAGTGATCTCTGGTGGCTTTTGTACTGGGGACTAAGTGCTCAGCCTGGGGTGGTGTCTATTACCTCTACCTTCAACTCATTGACCAGAATGAATCCCATGTTGTCATTCAGCCAAGAGGAGACCAAAATTGTAAGCCTACTGTGTGCTAGACATTTCTAGAGATGAACCCTAATGACTATCACAATCAGAGAGATATTTAGGTAAGTACTGATGGTATATGCCTTCTACAATAGTATTACAAGTACTTTTAAATAGAGCTGTTTGAGTTACGGGGGTGGAGGGATTCAGCCCTGACACTGATGGAACTTGGAGGGAGGAAAGGCTATGGACCCCTTTGAAATGAAAATTGCCTGAATGCAATATTGATTATTTCTGCATGCCTCAATATTAATATGTGTAAAACTGACTTTTCTCATATTCTTAGCTCAATAATTAAAATGAAGAATCCTGCTTGTGGATATAGCTATCTAGATTCTCATAGATATTCAGGGCCATATATATGAGGTTGGGCTATTTGTTTGCTATTACCCACAATAATATATTTTATGGTTTCTCTGACATTGTATAATTCACACTCTAGAGAAAAGGTGCTTTAACCATATTTTTAAGGAAATACAATTTGCAAGAAACAATTGCTGAACAGTTGATAATTTCACTGTGTGTCAGATTGCTTTTCTCTGGTATTATCTTTGTTTACCTGAGAAGGAACCAAAGAATAAGAAAATAAATGAGTATCTGAAGGTCATACAAAGTCACTGCTAAATCTATTTGCAAGTGTTTCTACAGGCCGGGCGCGGTGTCTCACGCTTGTAATCCCAGCACTTTGGGAGGCCAAGGCGGGCAGATCACGAGGTCAGGAGATCGAGACCATCCTGGCTAACACGGTGAAACACCGTCTCTACTAAAAATGCAAAAAATTAGCCGGGCGTGGTGGCGGGCGCCAGTAGTCCCAGCTACTCGGGAGGCTGAGGCAGGAGAATGGCGGGAACCCGGGAGGCCGAGCTTGCAGTGAGCCGAGATCCCGCCACTGCACTCCAGCCTGGGCGACAGAGGGAGACTCCATCTCAAAAAACAACAACAACAACAAAAAAGTGTTTCTACATATACAAAAATTTATTAATAACTAGATATTGATTTTCATTATTAGAAGGCTTATGTGTAAGAATTTAAATGCACCACTCTTGAAACTGTTATGGCATGTTTGTAGTTTGTGTATATAATGGAATCTATGATTCCTGTGTGTCTTTCTGTTGACACCATGTAAAAAAGTTTTGTTCCTCGTTGGATTTATTCTCTAAAATGTTATAAAATTCAATGTAACAGGATGACATTGCTAATAAAATATTATGCAAATTAAACCTCCAGTAACAGTCTGTGTATATGAATCAACAGAGGCAATAATACTCTGCAATAACTTAAATTCAATTTTAGTCATATTTTCTCTTTCAAAATGAAGACACATTTACTTAAGCTGAATATATACACTTATTTGATAAATGTTTCAAAAAACAACCTTTAATCCCTTTACTCAGACTTACTCTACCAGTCTAGTAAGCATTTGCAGTTGACCATATATGTCTGTAGTCGGTGCTGCTAGCTGCTCAACAAATTAATATTTGCTTGGGGCTCATAATTAGAGCACATATTCCAGCTACCCATGCAGTCAGGTGTGGCCATGCCACTGAGTTTTAGCTAAGGAATGGGAACAAAAGCAGTATTCCTTCCAGGACGAATTCACAAAACACTTTTGTGTATACTTCTTCATAGTTTTTCTCTCTTCCTATTGAATCAGATAAAGATAGCCTCTGTTACACTGAAAATCACATGTTGCAGATGGCAAGGTCTTTGTTAGTTGTGTTATGTAATGTCTACAAGGAGGAAGGCTCAGCCTACCTGAAACACTTACCCAACATTGTTCATGTCAACATAAGATAAACTTCTGTGTATCTGAGACTTTTTGAGGTCCATTTGTTACTCTTACTGTAACTAGTGTTACCAATTAATGTCATAATTCATAATTTAAGGTGAGATGAGAGAGAAAGTAGAGTAAGAGTGGGGACAATAGCTTAGTGAGGAACAAGCCAAAACCCCACATTATAGTAACCTCTATACTCACTATGAGAAGATTTGGTCATAAGATGACTAGTCATGCATGAGAATCAGAAAGTCTGACTACTAACTAAATCACAGTATATAAAAAAATGAATGGAAACAATTTCTTGGGATTATGTGTGATTATTTTACTACTAAGGTTATTCAGGGAATTATCTTGCCATGAAACCTGAAGAAGTAGTTAATAAAAAAGTTTCCCACAACTTTTTGGACAATACCTTAATAACGTTTCAGGGTTGTTTTAACAATCCCCAGTATATATACTGATGCTATCACACCAGAGTGCAATTTAGTAAAAATAATCTGGAGGAGGTAAAATTAAATAGTTTAGCTATGTGTTTCTCTATTGTTTTAACTTGATACAAGGGCAGATATAATAATATGTGGAAGAGCTATAACAACAGAATAATATGTGGAACAGCATATTTTTCTCTAAAATTGAGCTCCTTGTAGCCATTCTGTGAAGGGCAGTTAAAATCACAGGCATATGCCATAGCTGATGTTCCAGTAGGGTTAGTACCCTTTTATGAAAACTGAGAATTCTAGCAATAGGGGTCCAAATATCACAAGGCCTTCCACTCTCCTCAAAGGAACGCCAAAGGAAGAGTACATTTTATGGTTTAAGATATTTGTGTTTAAATGACCTTTACATGTTGATAAAATCTCATGACTTTTGGACACTGAGGTTAGAGAGGAAAAAACCTTACATCACAGGAGTCTATATAAAGTCTATAATAAGCAAATTATGTAGCTGCATGTAATTCACAACATACAGGAAAAAGAAAAGTTTTCTTTTTGTCTCAATTGGTTAGTTGCTAAGGAAACAGGTTTAACAACACTGATTTATTTTTATCCTCTATCTCACCTATTTTGATGTTCTACAGTAAGTTATCAATTCCCTGTATTTTTGAAAGGTCACCTATCCCTCTATATGCACAAAATACTAGTTAGCTCAGCTATATGTGTATCTGGTAAGGATAGATTATACTGAAGTTGGAATAAGCGTTTGCATTGTAATGATTGCTGCTTTTTTCCTTCTTAATGTTGAACAATTTCAGCTGTTTTTAAAGGGCACACAGCTCTAGCTATTTTCATGGCAGCTATGTTAGACTCATTCCACTCAGGGTTTGGCAGGTCAGCAGTGTGTTTTATGTATTGGAATGATTTGCTTTACGTATTTGATGCTATGTTTTCCACAGACCTGAAGTTCTAGTGCTGCTGTAAACAACATACTGTGATTGCACAAAACTGAACAAGACAGGCAGTGATTCGGAGTCTGGCAACATGCTGGAATCACAAAATTCATTTCCTTACATCCAGTATCAAACACTGGAAAGATGGAATTATGTATACAATTTTAAATAATTGGAAATGAAAATATGATATACTAAATATTCATAAATTATTTTTTTATTTTTTATTTTTATTTATTTATTATTATTATACTTTAAGTTGTAGGGTACATGTGCATAACGTGCATATATTCATAAATTATTAAAGAAGTTTTAAAACTCAGGTTGATGGCCTCCACTTAAAATCAAACTTTTAATGTTTGAAATTATCTTTGATACATACCAGACTTACATAATTGAATCAGTTTTCACAGGAAATAGAATTTTAAGCAAGAGTTTTAGCTATTAGAGCAAATTTCACTGTGATAACTTTTATCACTCCTTCATCTGATCTTCGTTGAAGATCAGTTGCATGGATCTATTTCTGGGCTCTCTACTCTCTTCCATTGATTTATTTGTCCGTTCTTTTGCCAGTACCTCATTGTTTTGATTGCTGCAGCTTTACATTAAGGCTTTAGGTCAGGTAGACGCAGCCCTTAGACATTTTTATTCTTCTTCAATATTGTGTTGGCTTTTCTATGTAATTTGACATTCCATATAAACCTTAGAATCAGTTTGCCAATATTCACAAAATAACTTGCTGGGATTTTGATTTGGATTGCATCAAATCTATAGATAGAGTTCAGAAAAACTGACCTCTTGACAATATTGAATCTTTCTATCCCTAAATATGGAATATATCTCCATTTAAAAAATCCTCTTTGTTGTATTTTTAATTCAAATTTCAATTATTTATTGCTGGCACATAGGGAAGCAATATACTTTTATATATTAGTCATGTATTCTACAACCTTGCTGTAATAGCTTATTAGTTCCAAAGTTAGTCTTCTTTATATTGATTTTGTAACTGTAGTGAATTGCTATGCAAATGTTAGCTATTATTATTTGTATAATTTTTAAATAGGGATAAAATATGTCATGAAAATCTTTCAGTTTTGTAATGAAGATAAAAGGAGTCCATACTATCTTAGATAAATATTTATTTAAGGTATACTTTATCAAATGCAATATGCTAAGTGTTGTTCAATAAAATAAAAATGCACTGAATTTCATCTGAAGTATTTTCAATACAGCAGAAACAAAGGAACATACTATTTTTTTTTTTTTTAGGTTTCTGTTCCTGCTGAAAAGCTTTATTTTTTTTTAATTTATTTATTATTATTATACTTTAAGTTGTAGGGTACATGTGCATAACGTACTATTTGAGTTATCTATCACTGCATGACAACTCATCTGAAGCCTTAGTGACTTAAACAACGATGACTTTTTTTTTATTAGTTCATGCATTCTTTTGCCACATGTATTAGGCAGCTGTTGAGTAAGCTGGGCTGAAAAGTTCAAAACACTTCTGTCATGTGTCTGCAGAGTGGTGATAACTATAAGCCAGAGCACCTCATTTCTCCTCTAAGACGTCTCTTATTACAATTGTTGTACAACTTTCCAGTGTTTCCCTATGGATGCTTTTTAGAGCAGGATAGCCTGGGCATTCTTTTTGTATAACAGCTGCATTCCAAAAGGAAATTTCTCAAAAGCAAAAGCTCAAGAACCTACTACTAAGAACCTACCAAGTATCTGCTTGATGAGATACATTAGTAGGACATTAACTAATGTCCCATTTTCAAATAGTAGTATAGCCAAGTTTAAGGTCAGTGTAGAAGAACATGAATACAAAAAAAAGGTATGAAGAGAATTAATGTAACAGTCAATCATATGCCTGTAACTACAATGAAAAGCAATAAAGGACAATTGTTTTAGAGTGGGATTAACAGGGCAAGAGTGATTATTTCTCAGTGGGGAGCAATGTAGACTCATGATAAATATGACATTTGAGATTGGTAAGATTTCAAATTACACGTCCGATAAATAGCATTTCAAGCACTGGTAGCATTTCAAGTGGAAACACTATGCACAGAAGCATGAAAATGCAAGACCTCATTGTGTGATGAGAATGCATTATAGCCAATGAGAAATAAGGGTAAGAGTCAAGATGTGGAGCTAGTTTGGGCTATGTTTAGGAGTTTGGATTTTATAATGTAATACTATTTCAGCAGAAGAGAAGCATGAGCATGCAAATGAATTAGGACATTTATCCTAGCAGCAAAGTAGAGTTGATTGAATGATATTATTTGTTCAAAAATTGGAGGAAGAAAAATTCAAAAGTCAGTGAGAGGAAGTAAGAAGTATTGCATATTCCCTACAATGCATCCAAACTTGTTTAAAATTTGGCAACTCTGATGTGGGAAAAAGAAGATTCAAAATTTTCTGGGAGGCGTGGATTGGGAGAGATGGGAAATCATGGTAGATGGGTCCTGACTCCCAGTGATGTTTTCAGTACCCATTCACAACACAGTTTAAGTACTCTTCCCCTTAACTTGCTTCCAGCATGACTATATGGATAAATGGAAGCCTGCACCCAGGGATTCACAAAGAAGAAATGACTTTGTAATTTTTTTCAAGTAACAAAAGGAGGGGCAAGATACATATTATGGTGAATTATATCCATGTGGGAGAAAAATTTAACAAACAAAAAGCAACTCTGTATATAGTCCTTTATCCTTTAGTGGGAGGGAGAGACCCTACAGAAAGAGAATGAAATTACAGGTTACATATCCGAGGCTGTTTTTCCTAGGAAATATGGGAGTAGATAGAGGAGGTGGGGCTGGATGCTCATGGAAGAAGCAAAGGGTGACTGGCTTACCAGCCTGATCTCCTCCGAGAACCAAGACTGGTGTATATATTTCAAGACAGCTACAAATCCAGTTCCTAGGTTTTAGTGAAGACGATTAAGAAGAGCTGAACAAAACATCTTAGAGGTTTTAAAATTGAGCCAAGACTAACTCTGTGAGGGAAGAAAAATCAAGAGGCTTGAGTTATGAACTTCAAGATGGTTAGAGAGGACGCAGATTAGATATCGTTTCTCTTTGTCATGGATGATTTCTCACTATGCAAGAATGTTACAGGTAAAAAATTTTAGTCTTTATACCCATTCTTCTGAAGAGAGTTGATTCCCTGAAATGATTTGATTTGCTGAATGTGGTGGTGAGTGGAGACTTAGGAAGGTGAGAGAGGAAAAATGTCTCAGTTAAATAACTGGAAGGGGCTGATCCAGTTGTTGAGGAGGAAAAGAGGAACAGGCCTGACTGGGAAAAAGCTGGGGAAAGGAAGAGCAGAGAGAGAAAAGAGGGAAAGAGAGTAGAGAGAATGATAAAGGAAAAAGAAGAACTACTTTATCTGGGAGAGAGAACAACATAGAAAAGTCACAACTGGCATAGCGAATATAATTATGAGAGGAGGCCGGGCACGGTGCCTCATGCCTGTAATCCCAGCACTTTGGGAGGCTGAAGCAGACGGATCACCTGAGATCAAGAGTTCAAGATCTGCCTGGCCAACATGGTGAAACCCCATCTCTACTAAAAATACGAAAATGAGCCGGGCCTGGTGGCGCACACCTGTAGTCTCAGCTACTCAGGAGGCTGAAGTGGGAGAATTGCTTGAACCCTGGAGGCAGAGGTTGCAGTGAGCTGACATTATGCCACTGAACTCCAGCCTGGGCAACAGAGCAAGACTCCATTTCAAAAAAATAATTACGAGAGGAAAAATATGCAGGTGAGACATTTACAGAAATGATTTTGTATGCCATGCATTTGACCATTCTCCTCAACCTCATCAAGAAATTTTTTCAAATTATATTTGAATTAGTATTTTTATTCCTTTTATTTCTCATTTATTTTAAATGTAGCCACACAAAAATCTGGTGGTTCAATGATAGCAGGAAATGAATGTGCTAATTTCATCTCACATCAGGGGAATCAATAGATACTATTCCAGGCTTGGCACTGATAGTCAAATAAAGATGAGTTATACCACAATTTAAACACACATGGGTATAAAAATATCTTAAAGAAAAGAGTCCATACATTTTAAGTAACAGAAAGAAAAACATAACAGGAAAGTAGGCCACATAGCAAAATTAAAGAAACAGCATGATACATAAAAGTGCATAAATTACATAACTGAATTAAGACATATATCAGTTATTAAAGCAAATCTAAATGTCAAAATCACTAGTAGAAAAGTACAACCTCGGCCCGGTGCGGTGGCTCACCCTTGTAATCCCAGCACTTTGAGAGGCCGAGGTGGGTGGATCACCTGAGGTCGGGAGTTTGAGACCAGCCTGACCACCATGGACAAACCCTGTCTCTACTGAAAATACAAAATTAGCTGGGCGTGGTGGTACATGGCTATAATCCCAGCTACTCGGGAGACTGAGGCAGGAGAATTGCTTGAACCCAGGAAGTGGAGGTTGCGGTGAGCCGAGATTGTGCGATTGCACTCCAACCTGGGCAACAAGAGTGAAACTCTATCTTAAAAAAAAAAAAAAGAAAAGAAAAGTAAAAACTTTGAGGTTTGGCAAGCAAAATGTAAAATAAAATAAATACATTAATTCAAAATAGAATGGGTATATCCCTGTTACTCATTGTGAAAATCTGAAAAATGAAAAAAGGACTGGTAAAAGTTTAACAAGAATGTAAACAAAACAACCTACAGAGGTTAAAATGTCTACGCTAATGTCAGAAAAAGGAAAATATTAATATCAGAGAGAAAATTTTTCATTAAAAATAATTAAATTACACAAATCACATAATAATAATTCATGTATTCTGTAACAATGATATAAAAGTCTCAGAGCTTTTCACATTTTTTTGCCTTAATAATTGAGCAAAGTAGTTATCAATCAAGACTTGTTTAAAGTGTAAGAATAAATTGATAGAAAACAAATAGCAATTTTGAAATTTAGCTCAACTCAATTAGATACAAAAACTACAAGTATAATCAATTTATAATTTTCTTCCTGGAAATCTTAGCCAATGTAATGGGAAAGATTAAAAAGTAAAAGAAAAAATGTAAAGCCTACAAGAAATTAAATACTACACAATTCAATTACTGGAAACCCATGACAATGAAGTAAACATTAGTAAGCACCTTACAAATTGTATAATTGATTTAACAACAAAACCAGAATTTTGAAATATGTGTCAATAAGCATATCTGACTTTTATAAAACACATACAGAAAATATAAAAAGAAGATTGGAGAACCATCTTCCTTACTAAAATGACCTTTAGAACTAAATGTATTTTCCAAAAAATTTTCCCCAAGGTTTGTAAGTATAACAATATTTTCTAGAATTAAGGGATTTTAAAACTGAATAAAATGATCTAAGGTACATTTGGAAGATGATTTTAATTATTTTTATTAAAGTATCATCACTTCTTAGAACTTAAATCCTTAGAAATGACAGAGAATAAGTATTTATTAAAAAGATAAACAAAACCTATAACTATCATGATAATCAAGAATAGCTTCATGTAGGGAGGGGGCCAGCAACTAGGGAAAAGCACTTGAAGCAGGAAGTTTAGTAAATGGGATGAATAGGAGGAACATAAAACCCCAGAGAACTGCAAAACTTATCTCAGGGGCTGGGGGCTGCAGAGATGTCTCAGGTTTAGATGTGGGAGACATGGAAGCAAGATGGTGATGGCAGTGACGGGCCATCTAGAGCGGCCGCTGCCACCAATGGCTGCAGTGGGGAGGTGTGAGCAGTGGCAGAGGGAGTGGTTACAGGAGCAGCAGTAGTGGCAGTGGGAACACTGTGCCCTGCACCCCCAAGGCAGCTGGCTGCACCGCCCCCACCCTCACACTGCTGCCCCAGACCCAGAGCCTCTGCCATTCTGGATCCTGGCCCATGTCATCCCTCTCACCTGACACTGCTGTGGGGCTGGCACAGGGAGGAGGCAGAACTGGGCCCAGGATGGTGCCACACTCCACGAACCGGCGGGAGTCAGAGACAAGTGGAGCACTTCCAGAACCAGTTGCCCTGGGGGGCTGCCTCAGTGGGGCTGGGCCGAGCCACTGCCAGTTGGGGAGCAGTGAGGTCAGGCACAGAGGGGCATGCAGAGAAAGGCCCAGTGTGGACCTTGAGCACACACCCCAGGCTGCGAGGAGGCACAGCTGGGGCTGCCTACAGGCTCCGCGGAGCTGGCAGGAGCCCTGCCCTCCCAGGTACAGGACCTGGCATCTCTGCAGTCTGCACCCTTGGGGGCCTGGGCAGGTCTCCCCTTCCCCCACCGGCTCAGGAGTATCTGCTCCCACTCCCTGGACTCTCCCCACTCCTGGCACCCACTCTGATCTTGGGGCAAGCTGGGGAGCTGTCATAGCTCAGCGGGATATGTGCATCCTTTGGGCAGCACTGACACACCAACCCACTGCTGCCTTGGCCCTCTCCAGACTTTGGGTGCTGATGAGTGGTGGGGTTGGGGGAGGGGAGGGAAGCCGAGGCTTGGGGGCTGAGGGTGGCTCAGCACTGGCTTGCAGGTACCTCTTGGTGCGAGCAGCCTGGGCGCCATGAACAGTCGCAGGAGGCAGACAGGCTCTTGGGTGGAAGGCAGTGGGTCGTGGTGAGGGCCTACCTTCAGACCAGGGAGGGCCTGAAGGGTGGGGGCGGGGCTGCCTGTATTACAGACTGGAGCGGGAACTTGCAGTGCCCTTTCCAGTCCCACCCATGGTCACCCATGGACCAACTGGCATGCACTTTCTCCCCTCTGAGGCTCATAAAAACCTCAGGCTCAGCCAGGGCAGAGCAGACGACAGGACAACCAGCTGCAGAGGAGCTACCCTCTCAGCTGGACACACTGGCTGTGGAAGGGAGCTGCCCCCTGTGGGTCTCCTCTGAGCTGTTCTATCACTCAATAAATTTCCCCTTCATCTTGCTCGCCCTCCACTTGTCTGCATATTTCATTCTTCCTGGTTGCAGGACAATAATGTGGAACCCGCTTAATGGATAGGCTAAACGAGCTATAACCAAGCAGGGCTAAAACATACTTCTTGCTTGCCACATTGCCAGTGAAGAGAAGGAGAGAACAGCTGCAGCCCTTTGAGGACCCCAGACCTGGGAGCTCCCCAAGCCAGAGTAATGATTCCCTCTTTGGGGCCCTGCAGTTCCTAGCATCAATAAACTTCCAGGCACCACCATGTTCCCCAGTACCAGCTGGGGAAGCTGCTTGCAGTGCACCTGGTCCAGCCACAGCCTCACAGAGAGAACCGGCACCTGGAGATGCCCATGCTGCGGCAGCAGCTGGTGTATCTGACTGTGTAGTGGCAGGGTCCCATACTTGCTCACACACCCCTCACTCCTCCACACCTGACTCACACTCTCCTTGAAGGTGTGGGATCCAGGTTGGTCGCATAAGCCAAGTGCAGCCTGCCATGCCAAGTGGGTGGAACAAGCCCAGTGGGCCCAAGTAAAACTTGGGCAAAGGTACCACCGGCCACAGATTTACAGCCAGAAAAGCAATACCCCCAAGATCCCCTAACAATGGGAAACTGGAACTGTAGGTGATTTGAGGAGAGAGCATGTTAAAAACTCTCTCACTAGACTGGCAAACTGGATAAAGAGTCAAGACCCATCAGTCTGCTGTATTCAGGAGACCCATCTCACACGCAGAGACATACATAGGCTCAAAATAAAGGGATAGAGGAAGATATACCAAGCAAATGGAGAACAAAAAAAAGCGGGGGTTGCAATACTAGTCTCTGATAAAACAGACTTTAAACCATCAAAGATCAAAAGAGACAAAGAAGGCCATTACATAATGGTAACGGGATCAATTCAACAGGAAGAGCTAACTATCCTAAATATATATGCACCCAATACAGGAGCACCCAGATTCATAAAGCAAGTCCTTAGAGACTTACAAAGAGACTTAGACTCCCATACAATAATAATGGGAGACTTCAACACTCCACTGTCAACATTAGACAGATCAACGAGACAGAAAGTTAACAAGGATATCCAGGATTTGAACTCATCTCTGCAACAAGCGGACCTAATAGACATCTATAGAACTCTCCACCCCAAATCAACAGAATATACATTCTTCTCAGCACCACATCGTACTTACTCCAAAATTGACCATGTAATTGGAAGTAAAGCACTCCTCAGCAAATGTACAAGAACAGAAATTATAACAAACTGTCTCTCAGACCACAGTGCAATCAAACTAGAACTCAGGACTAAGAAACTCAATCAAAACTGCTCAACTACATGGAAACTGAACAACCTGCTCCTGAATGACTACTGGGTACATAACGAAATGAAGGCAGAAATAAAGATGTTCTTTGAAACCAATGAGAACAAAGATACAACATACCAGAATCTCTGGGACACATTTAAAGCAGTGTGTAGAGGGAAATTTATAGCACTAAATGCCCACAAGAGAAAGCAGGAAAGATCAAAAATTGACACTCTAACATCGCAATTAAAAGAACTAGAGAAGCAAGAGCAAACACATTCGAAAGCTAGCAGAAGGCAAGAAATAACTAAGATCAGAGCAGAACTGAAGGAGATAGAGACACAAAAACCCCTCCAAACAATCAATGAATCCAGGAGTTGGTTTTTTGAAAAGATCAACAAAATTGACAGACCACTAGCAAGACTAATAAAGAAGAAAAGAGAGAAGAATCAAATCGACGCAATTAAAAATGATAAAGGGGATATCACCACCGACCCCACAGAAATACAAACTACCATCAGAGAATACTATAAACACCTCTACGCAAATAAACTGGAAAATCTAGAAGAAATGGATAATTTCCTGGACACTTACACTCTTCCAAGACTAAACCAGGAAGAAGTTGAATCCCTGAATAGACCAATAGCAGGCTCTGAAATCGAGGCAACAATTAATAGCCTACCAACCAAAAAAAGTCCAGGACCAGATGGATTCACAGCTGAATTCTACCAGAGGTACAAGGAGGAGTTGGTACCATTCCTTCTGAAACTATTCCAATCAATAGAAAAAGAGGGAATCCTCCCTAACTCATTTTATGAGGCCAACATCATCCTGATACCAAAGCCTGGCAGAGATACAACAAAAAAAGAGAATTTTAGACCAATATCCCTGATGAACAGCGATGCAAAAATCCTCAATAAAATACTGGCAAACCGGATTCAGCAACACATCAAAAAGCTTATCCACCATGATCAAGTGGGCTTCATCCCTGGGATGCAAGGCTGGTTCAACATTCGCAAATCAATAAACATAATCCAGCATATAAACAGAACCAAAGACAAGAACCACATGATTATTTCAATAGATGCAGAAAAGGCTTTTGACAAAATTCAACAGCCCTTCATGCTAAAAACACTCAATAAATTCGGTATTGATGGAACGTACCTCAAAATAATAAGAGCTATTTATGACAAACCCACAGCCAATATCATACTGAATGGGCAAAAAGTGGAAAAATTCCCTTTGAAAACTGGCACAAGACAGGGATGCCCTCTCTCACCACCCCTATTCAACATAGTGTTGGAAGTTCTGGCTAGGGCAATTAGGCAAGAGAAAGAAATCAAGGGTATTCAGTTAGGAAAAGAAGAAGTCAAATTGTCCCTGTTTGCAGATGACATGATTGTATATTTAGAAAACCCCATTGTCTCAGCCCAAAATCTCCTTAAGCTGATAAGAAACTTCAGCAAAGTCTCAGGATACAAAATTAATGTGCAAAAATCACAAGCATTCTTATACACCAGTAACAGACAAACAGAGAGCCAAATCAGGAATGAACTTCCATTCACAATTGCTTCAAAGAGAATCAAATACCTAGGAATCCAACTTACAAGGGATGTAAAGGACCTCTTCAAGGAGAACTACAAACCACTGCTCAGTGAAATAAAAGAGGACACAAACAAATGGAAGAACATACCATGCTCATGGATAGGAAGAATTAATATCGTGAAAATGGCCATACTGCCCAAGGTAATTTATAGATTCAATGCCATCTCCATCAAGCTACCAATGAGTTTCTTCACAGAATTGGAAAAAACTGCTTTAAAGTTCATATGGAACCAAAAAAGAGCCGGCATCTCCAAGACAATCCTAAGTCAAAAGAACAAAGCTGGAGGCATCACGCTACCTGACTTCAAACTATACTACAAGGCTACAGTAACCAAAACAGCATGGTACTGGTACCAAAACAGAGATATAGACCAATGGAACAGAACAGAGTCCTCAGAAATAATACCACACATCTACAGCCATCTGATCTTTGACAAACCTGAGAGAAACAAGAAATGGGGAAAGGATTCCCTATTTAATAAATGGTGCTGGGAAAATTGGCTAGCCATAAGTAGAAAGCTGAAACTGGATCCTTTCCTTACTCCTTATAGGAAAATTAATTCAAGATGGATTAGAGACTTAAATGTTAGACCTAATACCATAAAAACCCTAGAGGAAAACCTAGGTAGTACCATTCAGGACATAGGCATGGGCAAAGACTTCATGTCTAAAACACCAAAAGCAACGGCAGCAAAAGCCAAAATTGACAAATGGGATCTCATTAAACTAAAGAGCTTCTGCACAGCAAAAGAAACTACCATCAGAGTGAACAGGCAACCTACAGAATGGGAGAAAATTTTTGCAATCTACTCATCTGACAAAGGGCTAATATCCAGAACCTACAAAGAACTCAAACAAATTTACAAGAAAAAAACAAACAACCCCATCAAAAAGTGGGCAAAGGATATGAACAGACATTTCTCAAAAGAACACATTCATACAGCCAACAGACACATGAAAAAATGCTCATCATCACTGGCCATCAGAGAAATGCAAATCAAAACCACAATGAGATACCATCTCACACCAGTTAGAATGGCAATCATTCAAAAGTCAGGAAACAACAGGTGCTGGAGAGGATGTGGAGAAATAGGAACACTTTTACACTGTTGGTG